>NW_026555331.1:41687168-41710737 GCF_014898055.3 Talpa occidentalis | reverse complement strand
TGCTACAATCTCCAACTTTTACTGGCCCCTTGATAATTAGCAGGTAGGATGTTACATTCGTTATAAAGCATCTCACATCACCTTGCCCAGAATGCTTGTGTAATCAACTTAACGCATGTTACAGGCCAGGGTTAACATTCACCTGAAAAATAGAACATGTCACTAATTTTAGTGACCACAAGTGATTGTTATAATTTTCACTGACAATATTCTGTATCAGTAACTCAAACTCAAAATAGTTTTTGGACACCCTTTATTAGTTTACATATTATTATGTGTTACTATTTTGTACCTCTAATTATATTTACCTCTGTTATGAAACTCCAGACTCTTTACAGATCTAACAGTCTATGATTTTTTTTTTTTGGTCACTTATATGAGTTTTTGAGTGTGGATCTGAATTAAGGGTAGGAAGAAAAAAATTAAATCTAACTTTTTGGTTATTGTAACATAGAAGTGTTAGGATTTTTTTTTTTTCTGTTTTGAGAGCCATATGCTCTTAGAACATTGCTGGCCAAGCAGCAAGGACTCAATACATGCTAACTAGTTTGCTAAGTGACATGCTAGTACTTACGGATAGATGACATTTGTTGTTTATGAGTGCCTGTTGTCTCATTTTATGTTTTGTGCTTATTCACTGGCCAGTAACTATAAGTTTCTCATCCTTGCCCTGTCTTTCCTTGCTTTGCTCCTCTGTCTCTATTTTTAGAACAAAATTAGAAAATCCAGGTAAAACTAGCTGAACCAAGGTTGAGGCAGAATTAAGACAATGGTTATGCTTCAGTCTCATTACTATAGTAAAAGTGCACTCACAACACCATGACAGATCTAGTTTAAGACCAAAGTTGGAGGAAAAGGACATGAATGCAGGTTCTGGAAATCTCCATCTATTTCTCTGAAATCCCTGATGTAGACACTTCAGCCTCTTAGCTCCTTAGAACACCCCCAATAAATCCCCTGGCTTTTCCATTCTGGAAGATGAGCTCAGAGACCATAGCTGCCATTTCCTCAGGTTGCTGGCTCCTGATTCAACTTGATTTCCTTCCCACCAACTCTAGTCCTCTCAAGTATTGGCTTTTGAGGGGTAGACAGCTGGACCCTACTCTGCTAATACTTTGTTTATGATAACACCCTGAATTTCCCATGTGCCATCTTTGGACTCAGATGGCACATGAAACATGTTCTTCATCTATGCGTAAGCCAAGCAGGGCTTTCTACCAACCTAATCACAAGACTCAACTCATGTCAGTTGAGAAAACTGAAATTCTACTTCATTTTCACTTGGGACATGTAGGGCTGTAATTAATATTATCATAGGAACCCTGATATTGAAACTAATAGAGAAAAGGTGGGCAAAGATAGAAGACTACAACTAATACAATAGTAAAGTAACTATCAATGACTTCTTTTTATTTACTGAGATTTAAGAACAAGCATACTCTTAAAACCTCTCCTCAAGAATGAATCAATTGGATCAATATTAATTTTGTAGGAAAGTAAGTCTTTTCTTCCCTGACCATTATTTGCAGTGGGAACAGTCCTTCAGTTCTGCAAAATATTTCTTGGGCATAAAGTTGTCACACTAGTCTGTTTATTTTAAAAAGATGGTTGTGTAATTTGGTTGGATATTATACCTTTTATAACTCACATGACATAACTATAAACTCTCTTTGGGGAAGAAAGGGTAAGGAAAAATACATCAAAGCAAGATGAACTGAAAATATAACAAAAAAGCTAAGAAGAACAATACTGAAAATCCAAAATTGTTAGTTATTATAAATGCTTAGAAATTTAGAATTTCTTAACCAGCTTTGTTCTACTAATCAGCACATCTACAGAACAAAACCCGTAATTATTTCTTGATGTAACGACGATTAGTACTACCCTTACACATGCCAAACTTACTATAGTTCTGATAACTTTGATATAAACTCTCCTGACTACGTCCTAGTTTCCCAATAGTATGCTCATACAGAGCGGATATTTTTTCTTTGATGTGTTCTCAGCATAGACCATAGGAAGCAAAAACCAGAAAGAACAAAGGACAGGGTAGGTATTGGGAGTTGATGAATATGAAGAAATAACCTGGGACTCTTGGACACAGACAACGGATTTAGACCCAGCCTGAGACAATGAAAATGATTTTCTCCGGAAAAAAACAAATAGACAAAAATTACCAGGTGCTAGTAGAAGTAGTGTGAAGCAAGCTGTGAAAATAGCAACATTTATAGGAAGGGCTGTTGTGATTTGCAACCTTAATAAGCATATTTTCTGCCTTTATGAAGAGCCAGAATCACTATTATTACCACAATTGAATAATTTTGTTAAAAACCTAGAATAAATGGAATGCATCTAAGTGATTTATGATCAAAACAAAGCCATCCCATAACAGCATGATATTTTCTCTAGTGGAGTTTCCACTACTTTGTCACTTTGTTACTCCAATCAGGTAATTAAATGATTGCAGTATGTTCCGAGTAAACATATTTTAACCCTATCAATTAAATGATAATTGACCCAACATTACACACAAGTCTGTCTCATACTCCCATCACATAGCTATGTGTATCAGCACTTATCATTGTCTGTTACTTTTTTTCTCTCCTAGTGGGCCATGAAACCTTGAAGTAAGTACGTCTTCATTATAAGAGCTCCAACACCTATTGAGTGGTCAATTATGTGCTATATTATATGTGTCAGACTGGTTATTTTATTTAAACCTGACAAAGCCTCGTGACAAGGACATAATTCAACAACTATAAGGAAAATAAAAGTCAGAGACACAATTTTCTTGAGTTTATAAAGAAAGCTAGAAAGTAATAGACTTGAGATATGAACCCAGGCAGCCTCACCCACTGATCTTGTTATCTTAATCATTATGCAATTCAGCAAAGAAGGTTCCATGTTGATTAAACCAAGAATATTATAATAATTAATGTTTATGCTTACTATGTGCTGGGAATGTATATCAAGCTCTATATATTAACTCATTTCTATTTTTTGCAACCCTGTAAGGTGAATACTAATATTGACCCTATATATTGGGTGAGGAAACAGCAGAGATGGTAAGTAACATAAGAATCAGGATTTGAACCCTGGCTCTCTGGCTCCTGAGCTCTCATGAGACACTTACCATTGTAATATACACTATTGACACATGACAAGGATGCTAAGATCCAAATCAACGTGGTCATATCTCTAGACATGGTAAGGTAGCTGCACTCATTGTGTTCCGTTCCATGCAACTGAGCCTGTTTATGTTTTTGTCATTATCACATATAGTTTAACTATACCCAAATGGGAAAGATACCAGCACCTGTATTTACAGTTAAGTATCAGCTAGAAGTTGATACTTGAGCATTGGTTAGCTGAGTTTCTTGACAAGAAGTAAAAAACAAAGAAATTGGTGTGATTTTAATCCCCTGATAAAGAAGCATACCTGAAAAATAATGTTTGTCTTAGCACTGGATTAAAAAAACAAATCATAAAAGAAATGTTTTCTTTCCCATATCTGATACCATACCATACCATACCATAATGATAATCCATCATATTTGAAATTCACCTCTAAACTGGGCTTTATCATTCTGACTCCTAAGACTTCCAAGTTCCCTTTCTTCCTGGATCCTGGACTGTTTAAATATGTTGTCAAATTCTGATACTATTCTTTTAATGTCATTTTGTAGTCTTGTTACTAGTTCTCATTCATTGATTCACTGATTAATTCAATATCAATAATAATATAATGCACTGCATGAAATAATGCACCATAAAATGCACTGCACATTAAAAAAAAAAGCCAACTGTCTTGAAATTTACAGCTTGACAATAACCAATAACTGGGTAGAAGGGCAATTTTAATGATGTTCTTCTGCCTCATACTCATCAAACTTTTGCTGGCATTTGGTGTTCGAATCCAAGCATTGCTTGTTAATATTTCAGCAAATAGAAATAAGAGAAAACTGTCTTTAACATCACAGGTTGTTAAGAATCTTCCATTTTAGTTGGATTGTAAAAACATCCTCATGAAAGTAAACACAGGAGAAAAACTTAGTTAGCTTGAGCTGGATTGTTGATAGTTAAATGAAAGACTGAGAAGATTGTTTTTAACTTAGGAGAAATTGGGGACCTACTGAAAATGATTGGAATTTTGCTTCAGTAAAATTATCTTAAGCTCCACAAGGAGAGAAATTCATTTTATGGATAAAGTATTCCAAGCACCTAGCACAGTGCCTAGCATAAAGTAGGTACCCCATAAATTTATTGCTGAATGAATAGAAGGTTTATATGCTCTAGAGAGTAGTCAAGGGGTTAGAAACATTAGCAATTCCTTCTGGTAATATATTTTACCAATCCTTGCCCAGACACAGAACTAATTTTTCTTCCATACTTATGCACTAGATAGGTAAATATTTATGGGTTTCCTCACTTGAAGAAAGAATCCAGAAATATATTTAGGATGGTCATGGGTGAAACAAGAAATATTTATTTAAGAAATACAATTTTCTTCTATTATATTAGCCTGAAAGATTTGACACTGCGTTTAAATATCCTATCTGAAGTCTTCAGAAGGATTCACATAAAACACAAAGCATTTCTTTTAAAGGGCAATGTTTATTTTTTAGAGAGAACTCTTTTACAAGCTTGAGCTGAGGAGCTAATGTATTCTCACACAGGAATGGGTATGAATCCAGCAGACCTTGACTCTTCATTTCCCTCAATCCTTTGATCACGTGCTGTGATCAGTGTTCTGTGATTTTATTCCAAGTAATTTTACATTGACAACTTTTCGTGTGCTAACACAGGGACTACATTAGCTGAGATAGTTCAGTGATTCTTAACTTTTTTCTTCCCTTCTTCAACAAGTATTGCAAGTAATGTTCAAATTTGGGATACAGTTCCATGGAAATATCTATAATTATGCAAAAATAATCAAAGTATAACTTAAGTTGCCATCCTTTTCTTCTCATTCAGGATTGCATCTATGCTAAGGACTGAGTGTTTGTGTCCCTCTATGTTCCTATAATTCCCATGAATAGGTGGATTAGGTGTGGGGCCTTTGAGAAAAATTAGCTCATGTTGGTGACCCCTCATGAATAGAATTAGTGCCTTCAGAATAAAAGACATGAGGATGTGCTTTCTCTTGGCCTTTTGAGGGTACAACTAGAAGGCAGTAGTCTACAAGCCAGGAAGTGGGGCCTTCCCAGGCCTTAAACTACAGGTATCTTGATCTTAGACTTCTCAACCTCTAGAACTGTGAGAAAGACCTTTGTTGTTTAAGTCATTCAGTTTCTGATATTTTCATAAGCTTGATAGCTCATTTTTTTTCAGTGCTGATTAATTTTCAGCTCTGGTTATATCATAGTTATTTACCTATTTACCAACTCAAGGACATCTTGGTTGCCTCCAACTTTGGGCATTTATGCACAAACTTTACATAAACATCTGTTTATAACCTGTGTGCATGTTTTTGTGTGTAAGTGCAACTCCTTTGGGTAAATACCATGGAGTATGTTTGCTGAATAGTATGGTAAGAGTAAGTTTAGTTTTATAATAAACTGCTAAACCATTTTCCAAGTAATGTATCATTTACATTTCTACCAGCAATGAAGGACAGTTTCTATTGCTCCACATTCTTGTTAGCATTTAGTGCTGTTGGTGTACTTAAATATTATGTTGAATTTATTACTACTTGATGAGTGTAGTTACCCTTTCCTTCAATTTTTGTTTCAACATAACACATGAAGCTTGTTAAATAAGAAGGAAGTTCAGATTTTTTTTGGTTATTCATCACATTTTTATATTTCTTTTGGTGAGGGTTTGAAGCTATGTAGATTTAACAACTAACAACTTTACATTGGTAGTTTATAGGTCCTGCACATTTATTAGACATCAAATAAGCACATAATGGGCTGAGTAATGAGCTCCTACAATGCTCCAAAATATTAATTGTAGAAAACTCAATTTTGCAGTGCTAAAAATCTGACTATCTGTGCTCTTCATTTGCTAGTTTGTAAAAAACAAAAACCTGGCTTACCCTATATTTGCCACAACTGTACCTCTTTTAAACCAAAATCTGATAATGTCTACCTATATCTCTTCAAATTTTTAATGATCTAAATGCATATTGCTTTTGAGACAATGATAGAACTTCTAAAAATGGACTGTAAGGACTTGTCTATCTAGCCTATACCTTTCTCTCCACCGTTATTTCTGGCTCCTTTTGTTCTCTGGAGAAACTGACTTTGTAGTTAGCTCCTACTTCTCCTTCAGACACTGTCTTATATATTTTCTTCTTCTGAGTCTTTTTTCTAAAGACTGCACCTCCTGTCTAGTTAAGTATCTATCCTAGACTCATTGTCACTATCACTATGTTCTCTCTACTTGTAGGGTATTTTTATGGTGATTAGGATTGTTTGAGAAAGGTCTATCACTACATGATAAGAAAATAGAGACTATTTTTTTCTTCCCCATTATGCTAAGCATAGTGAAAACACAACATGCATTCAATAAATATTCAACTAGGTAAGTAAGTGGACAGATAGATAGAAGATATCTTTAAAAAAACTGAGTTCCTTAACCCCTTGAGAATTCTCAAGCTGCTGTCAATCTTCTTTGAGCATATTTTAAAACTAAATGCTGAACCCAGAACACTAAAAGATTGTCATCAACATACACACTAAGGCACTGTCACTCACTCACAACCAGCACACCCCTTGTTGTATTCTCAACTCTAAACTTGAATTAGAGCCTTCTGATGATCTAATATTTATTCTTCTCATAGATGGCTAGTGCAAGCAGTTCGATTTTTGTTTCTTGGTTTGTTTTTGTTTTTCAAAAATTTTCTCCTAGGACCATTGTTCATGAAATTATGAGAATCCTGGGAGAGTATCTGGGGGGATATAATGTTTGCTGAAAATATGCCACAAGACAACTTGATTCTGTTTACTCCTAAAATGATTCATAATATTTCATTATACCTAACAGGTTTTCTGGCTTCTCAGTGAGTCAATTTCACATAGTATATATGTGAAAGGCTTTTAATGATTAAAAAAAACAAAACAAATAGCCCCATCCATCCTTATGCAGGTCCAGACCTGGGGACAGATCCCAAAGACCTGCCTTCCATGTCGCACAGCATCATGAACATAAATACTTTATTTTTGTCCTTATTTTACTGGATTATAAATGTGGACTTTGGTTGTTACCATACGGGAACTAACTTCCAAACAGAACTAGTGGCTAGACTCATTAGCAGATTGAAAATGATTTTAACTTCCTGAGGGCAAGAGTCTACTTATTTTGTATGTGCTTGCACAGCTCATCGCCCCTCTTCTTTACCCATCATTGAGCCCAATTATATGAAAAATGCTTTCTGCATAACTACCTGAAGTAATAATTTGCATGATCTTTACAAAAGCAAGATGTGACCAGAATAACTTTCTGTACCTTTGAAACTATTTTAAATTTCAAGTAAAGTGGGCTTTATTACTCATTTCATAGGGAGACATGTGATGTTGAATGTATTCATTAATGGATGAGAACTTAAAAAATAGCTCAATTATATTAAAATATTGGGCAACCATCATATTCAACAGAAATGCTAAACCACCTATTAATGCAATCACTCTCTTTGATTGCACCTACACTTGTTTTGAATATCTCTATGGAAACCAGAGAAACTGTCCTTAGTCAAACATAATGGGGCTTTTAAAAATACATTTTAAAATCACCTGCAAACAATAGCCTTCAAGTCAAAAGCTCTAGAAACAATTTCTTCCTCTTTAGGGTCCTAAACATAATTAATATAATTCATTATAATCATAATATAATTACATAACAAAGAGCAGTGAGCTGCTTTTGAATAAAGAAACTTATCTCCAATATTTCTTTAGATTGGAACAAATGGAATAAGTAAGCCTTTGTTTTTTGGTTCATTTTTCTGATGATTCGGAACTATGACAGACAAATGAGAGTACACTAGGATACAAGGGTCGTCTGAGTTCAAGTTGCTCCAAACTTGGCTGAAACAGGAAATGCTGGAGATCTCATGAGAAAACAGTTATATTTGTTGAAGGAAAAACTTTTGAAATAAACTTTGTATCAATTGATTTTTCTTTTTTAGAATTGCCCTCAGTGCTGAGATGACTGATTGCATGTTGAGAGATGAGATGAATGGGTATGTGGTTTCATCTAGCACTGGTAGTAGATTGAAGCAACCTACTTGTTTCCTGGAGGACAAGACACTACATTCTGATTGTCACTCTATTTTAAGCATCTGGTTGGAGGGCATGGGACAAGCATTCATGAAGTTTATCAAATGTTGAAAAAATGAGATGCAAGGAACGTTGAATCGTTACTGAATGTTGAACAAATATAAATGAAGGAAGCTAAATTATCAGTGCATATCCACTGACAAAATCCATAGTTTTTCTAGTACCTGAGAAGAAATGAGGATTGTAGAGAAAAGACAGGAATGGAATTTATGTTTTTGTTTGTGATGAACTAATGTAGTTAGTTATAAGCTCTGCCTGTACCTAGAATACTTTGGAAAAACTGTGGGACAAGTATGAGTAGTCATCATTTGGAATAATAAACTTGCATTTTCATCTCTTTCCAAAGTATTTAATTAGACCAAAGGCAATACAGTGGTTTCAAGAAACAAGAAGAAAGTATGGTCATTCCACTGGGCATTTTCTGTTTCTAATATTATAATACTTTTGCAGGATATACACTCACTGTAGCCTTTGGATTATGGTATTCCATGCCAAAGTAGGTTGAAATTCCCAAGTGGCATTATGTTTAGTGCCCAACTGTTGTATTTCAAGCATCATCTTTTTATTCAAGGCAGATTGTTCTTCACCATTAAGTCAGCCACGTTGCTCTTCCAGTTCTCTTTTCTGGCACCATGACTTTGACTCAGGTCAGTCCAGACAAGATCCTTTCTTGTGTTTGTTCTTAGGGTTTCTGATAACGTTGGATATCAGCTGCCTTTGTTAGGAACACACAGTCCATTCAATATTCTCAAACTACACTGAACATTCATGGTAAGGCTTTGGGATACATACTTCTTCCTATGAAATGACTCTTTCACCCCAAAATAAAGTCAATGCTTCAAATAGATATTTGTGGAATGTATATAAGAGGAGAATGTACCTAATTTCACCAACCTCCACCTTTTGTATCCAAGATTCTTGTAAAGCTAAAAAGTACTCTTTTATTTCTTATCCTTAGGATATTTGCTTTTCCTTTTTTAAAATTAAAATGACCATCTGTTGACTATCACTGAACAAAGAAAATCTATGAAATCTATGATTATATTTCTATATCATTCAAAACAGAGGCTGTTAGTAGCTTTTAAATGCTAATTTTCTCACATAAAAATTATTGTTAAAAATCCAGAAAACCACAAAATTTGAAATGTTTCTGCTATGATTTAGCAATAATATAACCAATTTGTCATCTGCTAAAGCTACTATGCACAGTAATTTTATTCTGCAAAATAATGGTGTTCCTAATGGGTTTTAATTTGAAGACAAAAATTTATGTTGTAGATAAAAGGATGTAATTATAAAAAAAAATTCTGAGAAAGCTGTGTTTGGGTAATTTCATCTGTGATAACAATGGCAGAAGACTATAGGCAAGATTGAATGTTATATTTCAATTTTTAGTGGTTTTATGTATACTTAATGGTGTTACTAAGTTTCTTATATTTATATTTGATCCTTATGCACATTGGAATTTTTTCTTTTTTTTTAATGAATTGGCTGAAGTAAAAAATACTATCAAATTAGTAACTGTTTTTGGCCTTGAAGTCTTACATTGAATGCATTGATTATTTTTTCAATTAAACAATGATAGGAGCCATAAAATTTTTCTATTTAAACCTCTGTGAAAGAAGAGGAAACTACCATTCTGGTTTTCAAAAACATCAATAGTCCAAAGAAGAAATGCAAAGATCTAAAAGCAAAAATCTTTTCTTAATCTTTAAAAACCAGGATTTTGTTCTGTGAAATTACAAACCACTGATGGTGTTCTCTGTAATGTATTTGGTGAATCTGCACACAGTATCTGGCCCAACTTCTTGCTAGTGGGCTTTTCGGTACAGCAGAGAATGAAAGTTAAAATTGTGTATTTAAGGGACTCTTTCAGTAAGAGTTCTAGTAGTGATGAGGATGGGCTGTTCAGTTCTTCTTCTTTGGAAGGTGGTAAAGTGGCAGAGACCAAGCTTCCTTGCTTCTGCTTCTGCTGCTTTTTGATTTTCCTGTGGTAGAATTAGCGATGGTGCAAGGCCCTAGCTAGTTTCAGGCTTTGAGTGGCAGGACGTGGACATCCCTTTTTTTCTGGCATAGAAGGCAGCAGGCACTATAAGGCCTGGAGCTGGCTGTAGAAACAGCAGCTTCCTGTCTACAATAGCTTCCTGATTACATTATTGTGGCAGGTTCTTCATTGTCACCAGGAAGGCTTGATCTGGTGCCACTGCTTAGGACGAGCCTGGACTGTGTTTCTTGTCCTCTTAATGATACTGAAAGCCATTTCATACACTGTAAAAGTTGCTTCCTGCTGAAAATAATTTTTATGCAGCTAAACACTGACTGACATATTCACTCTATTTTAATACCTGTTTATTATAAAATGTGTTGTCAATATTCTCTTCTACTTAAGCCAGATAGTGTGAAATCTGTTCTCTGTAACTGAACACTGATGAATATATTCACTCTATATTAATGCCTGGTTAATATAGGGTCTGTTATTGTTATTATTAAACTATTGACTCTGTAGGCACAGACTAGGCCCATTTTTTATAAATCAATCCCATCGAATAGATGTAACACAATGAAACATAATACATGTTCAGTAAATACTTTTTAAAATGTGTTGACATACTATAATTCAAAGAATTTCACATTCTTTTCATATACTGAAATGGTCAAACTAGAAGAATTTATTATTTACTGTGCTTTCACCTTGCTCATTTAATTCCATAAAGGCAAAAAAAAAAAAACTTTCATAATTTGAATACACCAGCAATCTGTGTTTGTGTGTATATGTGTAATATATATACATATTTCCACATTGTGTAGCAGAAACTTTTAAAATTCTTTTGCAAGAAGCTTATTTCTCAAGTCTTTCCTGCTTGCAAATGTCAAAAGCAGAACACAAAAAAAAGTATTAAAATGGCCATCCTACCAAAAGCAATATACAGATTCAATGCTATTCCAATCAAAATCTCAATGGCATTCTTCAAAGAAATAGAACAATTATTGATGAAATTCATATGGAATCACCAAAAACCCCGAATAGCCAAAGCTCTACTGAAAAAAAAAGAAGGAAATGGAGGCATCACACTCCCAGACTTCAAACTATACTACAAAGCCATAATCATCAAAACTGCATGGTATTGGAACAAGAACAGACATACAGACCAATGGAATCGAATAGAAAATCCAGAAATAAACCCACAGATTTATGGTCAACTAATCTTTGACAAAGGAGCAAAGACTATGCATTGGAGCAAAGAAAGTTTGTTCAATAAATGGTGCTGGGAAAACTGGGTCGCTACAATGCAAAAGAATGAAGCTTGACCACTACCTCACACCATACACAAAATCAACTCAAAATGGATTAAAGAACTAGACATAAGACCTGAAACCATAAAATACATAGAAGGAAATATAGGCGAAACACTACGTGATTTGCATATCAAAGACATCTTACAGACACATCACCCAAAGCAGTGATAGTGAAGAGAAAGATAAACAGCTGGGACTACATCAAATTAAAGAGCTTCTGCACAGCAAAAGAGACAATAACAAAAACAAAGAGAAACCCCACCAACTGGGAGAAACATTTTTTGCACCCAACACTAATGATAAAGGACTGATCACAAAAATCTGCAAAGAGCTGATGAGACTCAGCAACAACAAAGAAAATAATCCAGTCAAAAAATGGGCAGAAGAGCTAAAAAGAAACTTCTCTGAAGAGGAAATGCAAATGGCCAACAGACATATGAAAAAATGTTCAACATCACTTGTAATCAGGGAAATGCAAATCAAAACTACCATGAGATACCATCTCACACCAGTGAGAATGGCACATATTAAAAAAACTAGCAACAACAAATGTTGGCGAGGATGTGGAGAAAAAGGAACTCTTCTGCACTGTTGGTGGGAGTGCAAACTGGTCCAACCACTATGGAGAGCTGTGTGGAGATTTCTGGACCTACTAAACATAGAGCTTCCATATGATCCAGCAATTCCACTCCTTGGTATTTACCCAAAGGACACAGAAACATCAATTCCAAAGAGCACCTGCACTCCTATGTTTATAGCAGCACTGTTTACAATAGCTAAGCTTTGGAAACAGCCCAAATGCCCAAAAATAGATGACTGGATCAAGAAGATGTGGTACATATATACCATGGAATATTTCTCAGCATTCAAAAAAGATAAACACATGCAATTGCAGCAACATGGATGGCACTGGAAGGGATCATGCTCAGCGAAATAAGACAAAAAGAAAAAGAAAAATACCGGATGGTCTCACTCATAGCAGGAATCTAGAAAACTTAAATAAGGGACCAGGAAAATGAATATAAGAAAGTGAAAATCAAAATCAACAAAAAACTATGAACCAGAGACACTTTTTGGGGGGTGGGGGGCAGGAGGGGAAGGATTGGGGTCAGAATGGGGCGTTTGCAATTGTATGGGGGAATATAAAAATAAAATTAAAAAAAAAAAAAAAGTGAAATAAAGTAACTTAAATTGATCAAATGAACACATACATAAATAGAAATCTTGAATGCCTTCTATAATTGGGTTTAGCCATATATCTAGATGCAGAGTTTCAAATAAGCCTGTGATTGTTCTTCCTCTTACAGTGACTTTCGCCATGCAGGAGGTAAATCTGCTGCCAGCAATCTCACATGTGTTTCTTACTAGTCGAGCATCTCTGTGTGGCAATGAAAGTCTTTCCTGATTGCTTTGGCAGAAAAATGACTGAGAGGACCCAACTTGGCATACCTTGAATTAAAGCTAATCTGGATTTTTCTGGATTCTGGAGTGTTTTTAGTGGCTAGGTCCCAGTCATATGCTATTTTGAGGTTGGGAGACTGAGATACCTCCACCTGAAAAATCTGAAATAGGTACCTATAAAGGATGTGTGATGTGCAGGTTTTGGTCAGCAAAGAAAACATCAGGTCCATAGATTGTTCACATAAATAATTTAATAATATTTGGTGTTACCACTATGGAGGGAGAGTAAGGTGTTGTGAAATGATATTTAGCAACTTTGAAAATCCTGACTATTTATTAAATCAGAATACCTGGAGAAGCCTTAAATACTCCCACTACATTAGACTAGCTTCCTCTTATACCTTTCTCAGTTTTATGAAGCACAGTTTACATATACAAGCTACATCCTATTAATTTGTACTTTAGGTAACTTCTTTTATAGGGGTCATGATCTGGACAAATGTTCTTCAATAAGATTCCATAATTCTGCTATAGTTTTCCCCAAATGGATTCCATTATCAACAGAGGAGGGAATGGGTGGGTGGTAGGCAGGCCAAAGTAGCATATGTTACACAGTACATATGTGTATATACATATATATATGTATATACACATATATGCAATTTTCAAATTTATGTAATTTCAAAAATTCCTTCTTTTATCATAAACAAATTTGAAAGTACATTCACCCACACTGCAAAAGTGAGGCAACTTAAAGTTCCATCCAGTTACTGCAGAAAATTCCAGGTTCAAAATCTCTGGATGATTGTTATTTTTCCTTAGTTCAAGTGAAGATTCAAAAACTTTATTTATAAGCCTATCTAAAAGTCCCCATTTGGAAAAGAGTGTGGTAATTTTCATGGAATTGAATAGAATTTTTAAATTGCTGTGACAGCAGGTTTTCTATTCTCTCTTTTCTATATAATATATAGATTTAGTTTTGTTATCTATATAATATATAGATTCATATTACAAGGCACAACTTAGGAGTAACACAACACAAATCTCTTTCCTATAACAAATTAAAGCAAGTGCTAAATAAATGAAGAGTAACAAGTACCACAGTATATTTAATAGAAATATTTATTTTAAATCTTGAAATAATTTCCTGCCTTTCAGATCCTAAATATTACTGATCACAATTGTTTCTCAGAATTTTTAATTAAAATATGAGAAAACATGAAATGTTATTTGGAAAATGCTAAATAAAATCCGTGCCCCAAATTAGCAATTTTCACAAGATGATTTTATTATCTTGGCAAATAAATGTTTCGAATGAGAGTCTTGATCATGCAACAGAACTAATGTTTGTCAGTTGGAAATTCAGTTGTGTAATTAGTGATCAATCAAAATCAAAATTGTGTAATGAATCACTGATCATGCAGGAGGCTGAATGAATCTCTACGAATTTCAAGCCAAGTCCAGCTGAACATGTGTAAATATAAAACTTGGACTTAAATCTGGTGGATAACATAAAAGGAAAGAGAAGAACATCAAAAACAACAGAGGACATCACAGCTACCTAAGAAGGTGAATCACTATTAACTTGAATTCATTGTGCTTTGTCTGCCCTGGCTGAACTTGAACTGTGGGTTTGGAACTGTACTTAGAAACACTTGAAGACCAAGAAATAGAAATGATAAAAGTATCTATTAGGAAATGTAATGAGAAGAAATCTACAATGTCTATTATATAACATATCAGTTCTGTGAAAATAAATATAAAAAAGCTAACCTTGCCTAAAATGCATCTATTCTTTCCTCCAGGAAATATAATCTCTATGTATCAAAACTTTACTTTTGTAAGGATAAAATGATTTAATACTTAGAATCAAGTTAAAAAAGAAGGCCAAGTATGAAAAAGGATGAGTTATTTTTGGTAGAATTGTTAATAAATGGGGACAGGCAAGAATCAAGCAAATGATAATATCAAGTTACATCAAAAGATTTGATTATAATAAAGATCAAGAGAACACTCACCTCAATTATAATTTTTGGCAGCATTTGACAATTTTGAGATACTTGTAGTGGCTTGGATAGAACCTCATTACAAAATGCTGCTTCTGTCTAATAAGATTTCAAGTGTTACCTAATCTGAAGTTTGGATTAAAAATTATCTCTTCTGTTTAATATTAACCAAAATGAAGTTGTCAAAGGTTTCCTTAGTTCATTCAATAAATGACTAATTTTACTCTTAAAAAATGTCTTTTACTCTTACAGAAAAACAATTTGCGGGTAATCTTTAGTTCAGAATTATTTCCTAATTTTTAAAAATTATTTTTCTAATTTTATGGAATGCTTAATTGAGATTTGCACGTAATTAGTGCCCCAAGATTGATGACTGAAAGAATTAGACTTTATTTATATTTAATTCACACCATTTTAGGAAAGTGGTACATACTTAAAGGATGCCATTTTCATTTAAGTTCTAGTGTGGTATTTATGCTGCTAATTTTTTTTGACCACTAAACATTTGCTCAGAAAAAGTTAAGATACACTTCAAAACATCATAATAGCAATGAAACAATAATGACTACTAAATCCCATATCCATTGAGAATTAAACTGATACCCAAAGGAAGGCAGTTGAATCTGCATCATATAGAGTGAAGTGGGGATTTGGCAGCTGTCTGATTCATTTTCTCAATTACCAAATAATTCATCAAATTTATTGTGTTTTTTGCTTTGTTGTTTGGTGCTGTTTTGTGTTTGGTAGAATTTTTGGCCTGAAATAGTTCCTGAATTTTCATATGAAATAAATCCTTTCTTATATATACTTTTCAAATGAAGAGATCATATTCTCAACAGTTTAGCCAGGCTAATTTTAATGCTTACCTAAAAGGTTGATTAAAAGGACAGACTTGTGTGAAATAGATCTCACTGTCATCAAAACATATGCAGCTAATGCAGCTACTATCTTGTCACATATCCACATGTCTCTACTGGAAAACAATACCCAGACATATGAATCTATCAGACTGTTTGCTTCCATGAGGCCATCATTCCAAAATAGCTGGTCTAGACAACACTCTGAAAATATTTTCAGGCTCAATATTATATCCTAAAAAAATCATTTAAGATTGCCTTTACTGTAGTTGAAGATTATGTAAGAGAAGAGAAAAACATCTTAGCAAATAACTATAGGTCTCTCTACAGATGTGGCAACCACCTCATCATTTAAAGAAATGTAACACTGGACTACATAATTTTTGGATATGCAATTGGCTTTTCATCTATCTTAGTTTAATATGGCACATGTGACAGTCTCATCACATAGAATCACATGTACATTTTTTTCTTGAATCAGTTTTGTATTCTGTTTATAGTTATTTGTGAATATAGATTTCAGTGATGAGACTTTAAAAATCTTTTATTGAAAGTCAAGTTTCTAATCAAAAATACATGGTGAGGATGAGATTGTGTCTCAGGAATATTATTGACTCTTCCTCTCTGATTTTTTTTCCCAGATATTTGGATGTTTATCTTACTACTTTTTTGTAATTATAAAAGTAATCAAAGCTGTAGATAAAATGAGAGCACAAGCAAAATTGATTTATCAAATAGTTGTGTGTATAAGCAATATTTTAGCAATACTCTTTGTGTCAGGGTAACATGGCCAAATAATACTGATAGGTCATATTTCATAAGCTTTTACTGTGCAGCCCACACTCTTCTAAAGGTGGCATACATTGTCTTACTTTACCTCTACACAACTCATAAAGTAGATATATTCTTATCATGACTCTTCAGAGAGGAAACTGAACATAGAGATTAATTTTCTTGCAGTATGGAGAAGGAAAAGGATGTAGATATAACTTGACTCTTCAGTTTTCATAATACATTTAACATTGTAGAAAAATATCATTTAAAAACTTTTATATAATTAAAATAGATTGTATTGTTTCTCCTAAATATTCACTACCCCTCCCAGGGGAAAAAAATTATTTCCTGGCTTCACTGATGTCAGCCTTGGCATGTGGTTTTCTTAGGTCAATTAAATGCTATAATTTCCATCAGTAGTTTTGAAAGTTATTCTATTGTTTGCTTTGATATAGCTCTTCTGCTGCAAGGAGCAGTGGCCCAGGAAGGAGCTGTTCTTTTTGACCGGGTACTGAAGTGAACATGGCTACATGGAGCACAGCCAAGCTGATAGGAGCTCTAATAAATATACCTTTACACTTGTAAATCATTGAAGTTTTGAAGATGTGGGGTTGCTTATTATTGTAGCATAAGTTAGCTTGCATTGACATAGAAGCTGGTGGTGAAACAAACAAAAAAAAAACAACTTAAAAGTTATATGTGAATATAAAGAAATAGTTATTTTAGGTAGGCCGTATGGTAAGTTATACTATGAAATGGTGAAATATTTCATAAAACTGTGGTCTCTAATAACTTTAAAAGAAAATCACTCCTAATGAGGTTGTAGGTTTAGGCCAAATGAGCTAGTAAACAGGGTTTTGTCTCCATTGCTGTCGATTGCATTGACAAAACATATTTCACAAAGAAGAGCTAAGAAATTATTGGTCAATTTGCAAGAAAGGAATGGGAAAAAGTAGGGAAAGTTAAGGAATTTAGAAATGTGAAGGGCTGAAAGATGTAACTGCTTTTTCATCTATAATCCATGAATGATAAAACTGAGACTGCTTTTGTATAACAAAGGAAGACCACTAAAATTCAGCCAAGTACAAATCAAGCAAATGGTCATTGTACTGTTGTTAAAACCCTTGAATTGATCAGTGTGGCACTTAGTGCATCTTGAATTGATAAATGACTGTAGAAACAGAGACTAATGCTGTGGCACTCCCAAGTGAGCATGAAACTTTTAAGAGACTATAGAGAGAGAAACATGTCTATTGGCAAGCAGAGTTGGTGGAACCATATAGATAAGAAACCAATCATGTTTCTGAGTGTTACTGCCAAATAATACCAAATGGACTAGGAGACTGTGACTTCTTGAAACTTGAGCTCCAAAACTTCCATGGGTAGAAACAGATTGAGAATGCACCTTAGTGTCCAATGAGAGCATGATCTCCAATATTTCCTTCAGTTGTTGCCAATGAGGATAATGGAAAGGAAGTCTTCTTGGAGGGCAGTTAGAGACCATGGGGGTTAGGTGGGGATGAACCTTGAACTCATTCCCAGGGTAGAATCAGAGAATTATTAAAGACCACTCTCCACCTTCAGGGAAGGGCCATTTACAACAACTTCCCAGTGTGATTTCAGACTTTAATGGGCCAGTGACTGCTGTAGCTTCCATTCTTCCCTCTTCTGAGTGAGAAAACTTAACTGCAGTTATCCAGATCCTGCTCATTCACCGTATATGGATGTGTATGGGATGGACAACTTGCTTGTCAGGCTCCAGGTCAATGAAAACAGCATCATGTGCCCTTGGAGTTTGAACCGATGCCATGACTAATAGTGTTATCTTCCATGAGGAACAGGTATGTGTGTTCTGTACATGGGAGTTGAAAGAAGTGAATATTTGTGATGTTTGATGTCCCTTCCTGAAAGCATGTTACATTATCCCAATCCATTGATGTCACACTTATGCATGTGACTCTCCTTGGGGAATGAGAGGAGCAACATGAACAAAGCCACAGCTGATCCTGATGGACAAAAAGCAAAATAAAAAAAGAACGTTTGAAATCATTTGCTACTGCAGCACCAGACTATCCTGATCTTTACAATATGTAATAATTTATTCATTAGGTACCTGAGGTACAACAATGTTGTCAGAGGAAAGAGTAATTGCTGTAGAGCAAGAAGGTGAATAGTTAATCTGTGCTGAGTAAAGAATACAGATGAGGATTCAGGATATGAAATTTAAAATGCACTTTTAATGTTTAGGATTGATCATTTAATCCATGATTTTGTGTGTGTGTGTGCATATTATATATACATATAGAGTATAAATTATATATATATTTGTAACTAATATATTTGTGTGCATGTATATTTAAACTATGGGGAGCCTGTGGGGGGTGGAAAGCAGTAAGACATGGAAGTGTATCTTTTAGATGCATGTTTGCCATCACAAGTTTACTTTTTGGACTTGCAATGAAGCATTCTTGCTCCATTTAAAAAAAAAAAGAAAAAATGCAAAAGCATCCTCAGAACAGCAGGGGAACCCTAGTTGCCTTTGTGGGTGCTATTTTTAGCCTGCCCTGCTTCTGTCAGACAGGGTCAGTGCTGAATGCCATGGGCAAGACGGTGTCCTTGGCAGAAGCAAGAGTGCGGTAGTGTTGTTTTTAAAAAGCTGCATCTAAAGTACTCAGAGAGTGTGTAATGAACTAATTCTTACTTTAAAAGGATAGGATTGTGAACTCTTAAATGTCAAAGACTTTAAATGGAGGATATTCCACAAATGCCCTTGATCAAGCACACTAAGCACAATTGACCGCCTTGGCCCGTCTTTCAAAGCACTTTAGTTTGGGTACCGTAGTGCTGACAGAGCACACTCCATGAAGGCCGGAGTGCCCCAGATCTTTATTTGGAAAGATGATCTAATCATCACAATCTCTTACTGTTCAATTTACATGACAGGCAGAAGCAAATCCTAAACTGTAGATGAAAGCAACATCTCAGGATGAAAGAGATTAATCTTCATTCTTGGGTTCTCATAATCATTACACAGCTCTGCTAATTCTCATACATTCTTCTAAAAGGACACTGCTTTGTTGTTTTTATTTTTTCTTAAGTTTTTGCTAAGAAAGCAGGATAATTATTGCATTGTTTCTTGAATCCAGGTGAAGGATGAAAGATGTAGTTTAATATTCTCAAACAGAAGGCGTTCCATATTTAGTGCTGAGCTGGAGGAATCAGCTGCTGAGGTTCCAAGGTCAATTCCAAAAGGCAGGCGTTAGATGCAGTCATTGTCTGAAACTCATCATTTGTACTCTGGTTCCTCCAAACTTGGACATCAATACATAATATTCATACCTACCCAACGTGAGAAACTCTCTCTGTATCACATTTTACTATCTAGGATTCCACTTATGTAGAGCTTTGTACTTTTAAGTTTTTCTAGTATTCACTGAGGAAATATTCCAAAAAAAGCAGCATAGAATTTAAGCCTCTAATTATCCCCAGTTTATTCACAAGGAAATTAAATTGTCTTCCAAAATTTGGACAAGGAATAATACATAAGAGTCAACAGACCAAATCTGGTCAGGATAGATATCACTGAGTAACAAGTTGAAACAACTACTAAGCTTTATTCTTAGAAAGCATGACTGTGACCAATATAGAAATCTGCACAAATAATCCCTTGCTTGCTTACTAAGATATACAATTAAAGTCATAACCTCCCAAATAGTGGAGTGCTATTTTTCTGTGCCATAAAGTACATGTCGTGGATACAAAACACACACTTGTGCTCTAGATATTTTCATTTAAAAAATATCTAAATTCAAATGAGCAAATTAAGCAAGGTAAAGTTATATGCTGAATCCTAACTATTGATTTATCTCATCACAAAGAAAGAGTACCCTCTTATCTAAAAGGAAACAGTTACACAATCTGACTTAACCTCTTTAGTGAAGTCACACTCTGTTTTCACTGTAGTGGCTGAAAGAAAATTCCCCTCTAACACCTTGGGCTTTTCTTGTACTGATTGAACAATGAAATTAACATCAGATAGATTAGTAGGAGAAAAAAATAAATGGAGAATCTACATGGATACAAATTCTTAAGCAAAATGAAGGTATATATCCTAAGGTAAGGAATGGCATAGTGACGTGGGGTGTCAAGGCAGGGAACTCACATGACAGGGGAGGGTGACTCATATGCCAGTCACCAGATCACTACCATGGGATATTTCTCCTGTTAAATAGGTTTCTCCGATAGAAAGGTTATTTCTGGTAAAGTCCTAATTCTGGTTCATACATCCCATTTTCATTCTTCTAAGCAGTTAAGGGAGTGATAAAAAATTCTAATTACTTTATTACATCCTTATTCCTCACCACAACCCAAAGAAGTAGGCATTATTTTTATTCCCCCATTTTAGATAAAGAAATGAAGGCTCCTAGAAGTTTATTTATTCAACGTTACATCTTTATTTAAGTGTTCATGTTTTCTTTGTCATGGTGTAACAAGGTGGTCCCCAAGGAAATGGGAGGTTCCAGGTTCCCTGCCCCACCCAGGAAAGAGTGGGGCTGAGCAGGGAGGAGAAGCTGGAGAGGAGAGACTGGGGGAAGAAGGATGGAGAGCGAGAAGGTGACCTGGAGGAGGCACATGGGACAAAGAGACAGGTAAAGGAGCTGTACTTTTGTTTCAGCCTTGGACTTGTACCAGGGACTTGGGGGACATAAAAGAAGATACTTGAAAGAGATGTGGGTGAGAGGCCCGTAGGGAGGTTAACAGTGGCAGTGTTATAGGACAGGGAGAGGGGCAGCCCAAACCCCGCAAACCTGCCTATTCTAAATGGGTTCTGCCATCCGCCGCATCAACACAAAACATATGACACTTTAATGGGAAGGAACTTTAATAAAAACTAGGAAACAATACAGGTAAGGCAAAGAGTCTAGTTTCTAAATGAAGCACCCAAAGTTACCCATCCCCTCGTGGGTAAAACTCCATCCATATGGGGTCGGCCCAGAGCAAGGCCCCAAAGCCTGCCACAAGTCTAAAACATCTTCCAGTGGGGACCCACAGAAAAGGGTCACAAACAACCGGACAAGCCCGGAAGGAAAAGAGCAAAATCAACATCAAGATAAAAACTGCCATTGTCACCTCCCCACGGGTCTCACCCACATCTGTGTCACCCAGTCCACGACCAAAAGACAAGCGCAGTTTCTTCACGTGTCTCTAGGCTCCATGCGCCTCCTCCAGGTCTCCTTCTGGCTCCATCCT
Source organism: Talpa occidentalis (assembly GCF_014898055.3). Classification (NCBI taxonomy): domain Eukaryota; kingdom Metazoa; phylum Chordata; class Mammalia; order Eulipotyphla; family Talpidae; genus Talpa; species Talpa occidentalis. The sequence goes on along the minus strand of NW_026555331.1, from coordinate 41,688,876 downwards.
GCTTCCTTCCTTAGTCTCTTCTGCCGCTTCTCCTCTTCCTGCTCAGCTCCACCCTCCCTTGGGTGGGGCAGGGAACCTCCCCCTTTCCTGGGGACCACCCTGTTACAGCAGCTCTTATCTTGATTTTTGATTTTGCTCATTTCCTTTCAGACTTATCTGGCCCCTTCTGCCCTTTTCCTATGGGTCCCCACCAGGAGGTGCCTTAGCCTTGTGGCAAGCTTTTGGGCCTCAGTGGCCCTGCTTTGGGCCAATCCTGTTTGGCTGGACAGTTACCCATGAGGGGATGGATAACTTCCGGTGCTTGATTTGGAAACTATTTTCTTTGTCTCTTCTTCATTGCACGCTAATTATATTAAAATTCCTTTCCATTAAAAGTCTTATGCACTGCAGTATGATTTGTCTTGTTGAGGTGGATGGCAGAACCTATTTAGAGTGGGCAGGTTTGGGGGTCCTGGGGTGCCTCTCACCCTACCCTGTAACAATGGCTGCATTTGGGTTACTTTTATTTTTTTTAATATTGCAATAAAATACTAATCATTTCAATAACTGAAGTTTTTGATGGTCCTTTTAATTTCGCACCTGAATGACTGTCTCACCTTACCCTACTCCTGGTCCTGAATTGTTTATCTCTGAGTGGTTGTGGGCCTTAGATGGTGCCCACCATCTAAGTCATTTGACTTTGCTTGCCAGTAGCCTATTAAGTGGCAGCTGTCATTATAATTATTCCTTCATGTAAACAAGGAAAAAGAAGTGCTAAATAACTTTTCTAAGCACATAATGGCAATTTGAAGAATTCAAAAGTAATACCTCTCCACATAATAGCACATATTTTTAAAAGTCTGCTTTTATTGCCCAAGTTGCTATAATATCCATAATGCTGTCTCCTTTTCTAAAATATTTTCATAAAATATGTATTATATATACTATATCATATATATATGATATATAACATATCAATTGATCTACAATAAATTGACATTTACAACAAGATTAGATAGATAGGGAAAATATTTTTGTTATCTTCTTAATTTTTTTTAAATGGGAGACAAAGTTTTATTTTTTATTTATTTATTTTTTAGATTTATTTATTTATACAAGCACTGGATACAGTCAGAAGCGCAGGAGGGTGAGAGAATTCACCAGAGCCAGAGCAGAGAGCAGAGCAGGCAGAAGGACCGAAGTACACTGTTGAGGGGAGCAGCGGGCGGCAGGACTGCCGCCATGTGGGACCCTCCTCCGGCAGCCGGGGAGCAGCCGGGGATTAGCACTGCAGAGGCTGTGGGCAGCGCAGCAACCCAGCGCTCAACCGCTGCGCCTCTGGGGAGGCCCTATCTTCTTAATTTTTAGGAAGGCAAAAACTCAGTGGGATTTAGTGGTGTTTGCTTGTTGGAGACCCAGCCAAGAAGTCATGAAGTTTGACATTGTCTTTGCCACCCATTTAAGGAAAATTCTTAGTAATTGCAGAGCCAGATACCTTCTTGTCTCAGAATCTTTATAATGTCAGTTCAAGGGTTTGATGCACGTGTGTTTTAGCTACTCCATACTTCCAGACTTTAGAAGGAGTCTCCTGAAGGATTCCTAACTACTTGCTGCTTTTACTGAATCAAGGACGCAGGGGCACCAAGAGGAATGATTATTGTAATTAGCACTGAAATGAACTTCATGTTTTCAAAATTATCTGTAAGAAATATGTGTTGATGTTGCCATT